>NC_056748.1:202638595-202656095 GCF_019279795.1 Protopterus annectens
TAATTTAGAAATAGTGTAAAATGCTGAAGAATAAGAAGTAGTAAATGTGCTGGCATAGCATAGTTAAAATTTGGCATCCATGTAAAAAATATGTTATTGAGAAACAAAGTCTGTAAAATAGCTATGTAGATGACAGCTGGAGGGACATCAAAGTAATGAAGATAGAGCCAGAACACAAGCTTCAGATAGTGCTGAAACACTATGTTTCAGATAATGCAAGACTGAGTTTCCATGGATCATCAAACTACAAAGAACCAAGGACAAGGGAACAAAGGAAAACTGTCATACAAAGAAAGAACTGTTTTACATCAGACTCTGGAAAAATACCAGATCTCCCGGTATAAATGTAACTATGCATAAACAGACTTTGGGAATTTGCTATAGAGAGCTGACAGCATATGTGTTGCATGTTTGTAGAACCAAAAGTCAAATGTAACAGAAATATTGCACTAACTAAAGCAGTTTGCCTCCGTGTATTTATTGCACTTAGTACAATCCAGTATTTAAAAGTAGCTGTTCATACTAAGAGTTAATATACTGTGGTGTGCTTGCATACAAATCTAAATAACAAGAAGGAATCAACAAAAGGCAGTATAGAATTCTTCACCAAGTTCTTGTTGAAAGTATAGTTAATGGACATATAAAGGGCAAAAAGTTTTACCCCCTGTGCTACTGTTAATTCTGATGATTTTGTCCTTACCTTTTGCTTAACTTCTTCTAGTACCATCCAGTATAGGGATCATACTATCATCTGCACATGGTAAGCCAAACATTTTCATTTCACTTCTGATGAGCAGTTCAAAGAAATATTTAGTGTGTGATGCTGGTGTCAGGACTGTTTTGTGTATTGCTATACTCTCTGTAATAGTGGCACCTCTAAGTTTGTTAGCATATATTGGACTATAGTATTGTTGGTATTCATTTATTTCCTGTGTTTGTTGCTTATTATCACAGGTGATGGGACTTCTACCACCCAATGTCAGAGTATCAGCAAAGTCTGATGATGATGATGGCCAAACAGAGGCACAGGGGGGGGGGGGTGTAGACGTTGAATCTGACACTGAAGTTTACATACAGCCATCCCCTGTAATTCCATTGGACACAGCCAGTAGGCCTATGCCTATCCATTCCAGTAAGCACTCTGATATTGGACAGGTGGAGGGTGAGACAATCAAGTGTAGTTACTGTGGCTTCAATGTCTGTTGACTCTGTCTATAGCCATAGTGTGGGCAAGGTGCCACACTGGAGAGTTGTTAGGGCTGCTCAGATGATGCCTGCTGTCCATCTTCTACCTAATGCAGGTGTCTCTTCCTGTGCCACTCAATGTATGTTTAGGGCTATCATGGAGGCACAGGCATGTTCCCATATGTCTTCTGGAGAAATGCTGTAGGCTGTAGATGTTGCAAAGGCTGACATGCATGACTGCCTCCACCATTTGTCTGATTCAATGTATCTGATGAATGACAATTTCGAACAAATGGTGTCTGTGATGGAATGTATGCCAGAAGGGGATGGCATCCTCATGGGCATAGGTCAGCCACATCATCTGCTTTTAGCCAATGTGGCCATGCCTGATCATGCTCCTATAGTTGCAGTACTTCCACTGCTTTGTCAGTGGTTGAGCTATCCACGCCCAGAGATGGAAGGCCATGGGCTCATGGTTCTGGTGTCCTCATGAGGGAATCTCATCCAGGAGACATTAGTCACATTCAGGTTGCAGCAGTGCATCTGACTGAGGGCATAGACATGCCACTGCAATGCCTGGCAGAGACAGTTCTCATGGTTGGGTATGACAATGATGAACGGCCACCTCTACCATGCCAGGCTCATACCTGTCTAACATACTAAGATGTAGAGCTAGCATAGAGCTTGTCTGTGTTCATGCAGAGACTCACACACTAATTTCACCTGAAGGACCCATACAGACACACACACACACACACACACACACACACACACACACACACACACACACACACACACACACACACACACACACACACACACACACACACTACAATTGCATGGTTCAGCTGTGAAACTTAAAACTCATTTTGTCTCACTGGCCAGTTGTTAGTTACTTTATATGAATGGTGCCCTTATTCTATTTCTTACTCACACACACTCACTGATCTTCTGTGTCAGCCTGGCTTTCCTGCCCCTCCACACAACAGCCTGTGCAAGTGATGATAACTGTGTCATATTCCTGTTTACTATCTTTTGGATTCAGGGATACATATGCTTTGTATCTGATGCTCAGGGTGCATATCTGACTTAGTATATCTGCATTTGTGATGTTAAATTGGTAATTGTACCTTTGATTTATATTGGTCTTAGAAAGTTAGACAGTTGATAGCATCACGCTTTTTTTTTTTGCATCAATATTGTTAATCATCTTGTGAAAGTTTTGAAGTCTGAAACTGAAATGTGTCTCATTATTTTCTAAACTCTCTCCTTAATGATTTTCCAGTACAAACATCTGGTGCTAAACTGATGGTGTGCTGTGACCATCAGTAGTTTTGAGATGTATGTCTGGGTAAATCTTTAATGCCTGAGGCAGACTTAATAATGAACACATATAAGTAAAATAAGTCTCTGCTCTCAGATGTTAAGGTCATTTCTATATAAATCACCCACCTTTTACTTGCTTATAGTACCAAGCAGAACATGCAAGGATATGCCAGTCATTTATGTTATTACCAATACACTACAGGTTCAACATGTGAAGAAAATGAAAACACTGCCATCTGTATTCATATGCCTGGCAGGAGATGTGTATATTCTCAGATTTACTTGTATTGTATGCCAGAATGTCTAATTGTGAAAATGTAAAGTTTTAAAATGCTGAGTATTTCCCTGTTTATGAAATGTTTAAAGAATTTTGATACATTTCTAATTGAACATGTTTGTGAGGGAGATTATAAAGTACAAACTGTCTGTGGAGAATTGTGTGTGATGTTATTAAAACGCTCCTGGTTCCTATGTGATTATTTGAACAGCTGATTTATAGGAAAAATAACTTTTTCAAACAACTGACTATTATTTTTAAAAATAAGACAGTTATATAAAATAGACTTGCTGTAGTCAGTTAGTGCTGAGCAGTTAGTGAAGAGTTACAGTCAGTTACAGTGCTGTGCAGAAGATATCCAGAAAAAGGACTCACCAGAACTATAAACTTGCCTTTGCCTTGCTGTTATGTTTTAGATTAGGTCAGGGACAGTATTCTCTAGTTAGATTAGGAAAGTTTAGTTATTTAGATTGAGTTTTTCTAAAATAATGAATTTGTATCTTACAGTTTAATTTAATATTTCTGGTGATTGCATTCTGGTGTGTATTGAAAGTTATTGATTTACATTCTTGTAATCATTTTACTTATTATTAAATGTTTTTCATTATTTTACATTTTGGCTGGACAATCAGCATGTTTTTTAGAGATTAGAGAGTGTTTATAACTGTTTGATATTTCCCAGGTCACCTTGAATGCTTGGCTGCTTCTGGTCATAGCTATAATTTATTTTGATATTTAATTTTTAATTGGTCACTCTTTGAAGGGCATGTAGACCTGTTTGACTCTGGTGGCAGTGTTATCATATGTATTGGTGAGAAGACACAGCTGGAAATCTATGTCAGACTTCCCATAAGTGTTTGAGTGTGTGAGATTTACATTTATTTTGAGTGTGAGTGAGTCAAGGGTCTTAAACTGGAAAACATTGCTCTGAAGTGTATAAGGGATTACATTTGGGGTGGACAGAGGTATATAGTCCAGTCCCAAGAAAATAGAGCATGTTCTTGTTGTGCTCTTAAGGGAAATTGTGAAATTTTACTCTTGTGTGCTCTGGTGTTTTCCATGATGCTCTCACACTGGAGTCAGTGGTGAGGATTGAGGCTCCTTAATTACTGACCTGGGTTTTAAGTGGGGGTCAGCACATTCATTACTGGCACTCTGGTGGGATTTGGGATGGATGTCACATTTTCTGGTGGCAGCTTAGTGGGATTTTTAATTGGATTCCAGTAGCCTGTGGGTAGTTCTCATTAAGGTGTATACTCTTCACAGCCACAAGGTAAACATTCAGAATTTCAGTCCACCACAATTTTATTTATTTTTTTTTAGTTAGATAATTAGGGAGAGCAGGCAAAGGTGTCAACAGAAGATTTTTGCAAGCTGATAAAGATCTAGTTGGCTAAGGAGTGTAGAGCCAGAGGACTGATGCTTGCCAACCTGACCAAGGAAGCAATGATTTCAGCCTTGGTTGCAGGCAAAGCTCAGACCAGCTGTTCAGAGGATATTCAGTTTGGTGTTGGTGATGTGCAGTCTGCCAAGATGGGAAGTCCACATTTTCTTTAGAGGAACTGCAAATCTATCTGGAGTTAAGGAGGTTGGAACTGGAGGCCAAACATCTTGAACTGGAATCAGCAGAGAGACTGCCCCTGGAGACCCAATGTCTAGGGGCTAAGGAACGAATATGATGTCTGGAGGCTGAGCAGAGGCAGTACCAATATGGACTGGAGGCCAAACATCTTGAACTGGATCAGCAGAGAGACTGCAGCATTTAGAGACCAAGGAAAGGAGAGACAGGGCCTGCATGAAATGGATATTCAAGCCCTTTAAGAGGGTCATGGAGATAATGAGGAAGGGAATATCCAGACCCCAGAAGCCATAAAGATCATTAAACTTTTTCTTCAGTACAGCATTGGTGATGTTTGAGAGGGTATGTAGACATTTTGATGTTGACTGAACTCTGGGTTCAGCTCCTCACCCCCTTACTCCATGGTAAACCTGTTCAGGCTGTAGCAAATTTAAATGATGTAGATTGTTTGAATTATGACAATGTGAAATGTTATTTCCTTGACTGTTTCAAATTTATACCTGAGGCATATAGAAAAAAGTTTCTTGAACATAGAAGTGAGGCAGATGAAAGTGAATGTGATTATATTGCTGACTGATTGGTGAGTGGGTGCCAGGTTCACCACTTTTCAGGGACTGGCAGACCTTTTGGTTGAGGGAACAAGCCCTCAGTACTTTGCCTGATGACATGAGAGTCTGGTTAGCAGACCAGGAGTGCAATTATTACCAAAATGTCTATCCTATCTTAGTAGTAAACAGGTAACTGCTAAGAGGGACACAGCTTCTGATACGACCATTGTGAAGCCTGCAGTGGTTAGAGAAGAGCAGTCCTTGCTTGGACAGTCCACTGCAGTCAGAGCATTGTGAGGAACCCTTTTCCAAATACCTTTGGCTAGGGTTCATCTTGACTGAGATGGTGGAAGTGGAAGCAAGCAAGTAGGTGTGTTTGAGGATATTCCTGCAGATGTCCTGATAGGGAAGGACTTTGATGATGCAGTACCTTGTGTACATGCAGTCAGGCTTGGAGAAAGGCATGTAGGTCCAGTAGTCCAGGAGAGATGCAGAAAGATCTCATACCTGAAGCTGGGACTGGTGTGGTGGCTGATTCAGAGGGTCTATATCAGAACATCAAAATATTAAAACTTCAAATGTTCTGATATCAAACACTATTCGGCGAACTGTAAGATTAGCAAAGGTGTAGAACAGTGAATTCTTTCCTCGGGAAAGAATTTGGTTGGCCGTTTCTGTAGCTTCACTATTCTTAGCGCTGTGGTGGAAAGTTACAGGTTGGGTTCAGGTAAGTGTGCATTTGTTTGCACGTTAGGGTTAGGGGTGGGTTAAGTGAGTTAGGGCGCGGGTTAGGCATGTGTGCGATAGTGACAGACTTTAAGGTTAGGGTTAAGGTAAGTGGGTAGATAGTAGTGTATGTTTAGTTTAGTGTAGCGGTAGATGTAGGAATTTAAGTGTATGCGTGTGGTTGCTGTTTGTTTGATGTGCTTGTGTTGTGTGTATGTGTTTTGGGGCAGCAAATTTTTTCCATGGGAAAACATTTGCTGTTCTGAATGTTCGTTATTTTCATGTTTAGATGTTTTGGGGCCAATGAAACAGCGTTCGCTATTTTCATCTTTCGATAACGTGATATAAATGAGATTCAGAGAAGGTGCTGTCTGGTAGGTGTAAGTCTGAATGTGATCCACAGCTGACTGTAGATACTGACATTCCCTTGGTCACAGTGACTGCAAGGGCAGAGGTGAGTGGTGGCATCCCGAGTGACAGTGCAGTGCGGCTGTCGGAAGTGACTAGGCTTCCTGCAAATGGGGAGCTAGGGAAGGTCATGAAGATATAGTTGAGACAGGCTCAACTTACGGATCCTACATTACAAACCTTGAGAGAAATGGCTAAAGAGGCTCAAGGAAGAAGGGAATCTATATACTGGAACAAAGGTTTGTTGTATAGAGTGGACTCCCAGAGGTGGGCTAGAAGATGAAGTAATATGGCAGCTGGTATTGTCTAGAGCTTGCTGTCTGCCACTTTTAGCCATTACACATGGCATTCCTTTTTCAGGTCATATGGGCATAAGACGTACTAAGAAATGTATTATGCAAAATTTCTATTGCCCTGGAATTGCAAGAGGTGTGGTAGGATATTGTAGGACTGTGAACAGTGCCAAAAAGTTGGTAAATCAGGGAACAAGGCTAAGACTCCATTAATGCTTTTGCCTGTTATCAAAGAGCCATTTCAGAGAGTGGGCCTGGATATTGTGGGACCCCTGAGTACTACAAGTTCTACAGGAAAAAAATGCATCTTGGTGGTAGTAGATCATGCTACCAGATATCCTGAGGTGGTGGCTTTGTCAACTATTGAGGCAGAGAAGGTGACAAATGCTTTGCTAGGAATACTCAGCAGAATAGGTTTTCCACAGAAAAATACTTACTGACCAGGGTGCCAACTTCATGTCAGACCTACTTACTTGTCTGTGAAAGTGTTGTGGGGTGAAACATCTAAAGACCACCCCCAACCATCCCCAGACTAATGGTCTTTACACTGAAGACCATGCTACAGGCATTTGAAGACCAATATGTGAAAGAGGTTTTGGATGGATTAAGTGGGGCAGGATTAACCATCAAACCCAGTAAGTGTCAATTGTGTATGGCAGAGGTCACTTACTTAGGACACAGGATATAGAAAGTGGTAAAATTAGGCCAGAACCTATCAAGGTGGAAGCTATTCAAGTGTGTCCAATTTTTGTTACTAAGAAACAAGTGAGGCCATTTTAGGGACACTGGTTGCTATAGGAAATGTGTGCCCAATTACTGTACCATAGTTGCACCCCTTACAGACCTAACTAGGAAGAATAAACTGGACAAGATCATGTGGCCCACAGATTTTGAACAGGCGTTCCAAAAATTAAAACATTTTGAGAGGTCCCCCAGTGTTAGCCAGTCCCGATTACAATAAAAGATTTATTATACAGGTATATGCTTCAAATTATGGGTTAGGGGCTGTACTTAGCCAAGTTTTTACAAAAGGAAAAGAGCACCCGGTGGTTTATCTGAGCCGTACACTACAGCTTCGAGGAGAGTGTTATGCAGCTGTGGAAAAAGAGTGTTTGGCCATAATGTGGGCATTGCAAATGCTGCAGCCCTATCTTTATGGGAGAAAATTCACTGTACTCACAGATCATAACCCTTTAATATGGCTTAATAGGATCAGTAAGAAAAATGCCAAGTTACTGAGGTGGAGTCCAGGATTGCAAGCATATGATATGACATGACCAACCAACATCACAGTGGGGTTAATAATACCAATGCAGATGGATTGTCCAGGAGAGGAGTGGGTTAATATTCTCAGGTAGACCCATTTTTCTCAAGTGTTGGGTTTTAAGGGTCACTTGAAAATTGTGCTTGAGTCATGGGGGGATGTGAAGAAAATGAAAACACTGCTGTCTGTGTTAGCATGTCTGACAGCAGATTTGTGTATTAACTTGATTGTACGCCAGCATGTCTAATTGTAAAAATGTAAATATGTTTTAAAATGTCGTGTATTTCCCTGTTTATACAAAATGTTTAAAAAATCTGTCAGTGTTTTGATACATTTCTAATTGCACATTTCTGAGGGAGATTATAAATTACAAATTGACTGTGGAGAATCAGCTGGTGGTGTCATTAGAATGTTCCTGGTTGCTATTTGAACAGCTGATTGACAGGAAAAAGAACTTTTTCAAACAGCTGACTTTTATTTTAAAAAATAAGACAGTTGAGACTGTTAACTTGGACTATATAAAAGAGACTGCTGCAGTCAGTTAGTGCTGAGCACTTAGTGAAGATTTACAGTCAGTTACAGTGCTGTGCAGAGGATACCCAGAAAAATGAGCATGCTCTATATTTCTGGTTTGAACATGTGTCTCATTATGGCGTTCAGTAGGTGTGTATGTATTTCTGATGGGTGACATCAGCCACAGTTCCAGTGCATAATCTGCATCCCCCAGTAAATGATCCTGTGTGGGATAGCCACCTTTTGAACATCTGATACAGTTGGGTTGTGTTCCAGAAATGTGAGTCATTAACTGCCTGGGTTGCCAGCACACACGCTCAAAATGATTCCTTTGGCATTACACATAACTTGGCAGTTAATAGAGTGAAGCCGTTTCTATTTATGTACAGCCTTCCCTGTTCACTGGGTGGTGCCTTCATTTCTACATGTGTGCAATCTATGGCACCTAGTACTTCAGGGTAGTGTGCTGCAGTGTAGAACTATTGCATATTTCTGTCCCTATCCTCAGGAGTATGGGAAAATATATGTCGTCACTGTCATGTTGGAGCATAACATTCAGGAATTGATGAAGGATCCTGGATGCTGATGTCTGTGACACCTCCAGCATGCCCCCTGTTAGAATTTTAGCTACAGGAATTTTCAGAGACCAAGTACTACACATACCTTTGTCTCCACTGGGATGGATTCCCCTTGGTTTGCCTTGGCTCTGAGTTGAGGACAACAGAGGTTGCGGAGTTCCTGTAGTCTCTCTATTCACCCTGTAGCTCTCTGCAATTTTCATGTAATGTAGATTGTGTTAAGTTAACCAAGGTCTGAAAGCTCTTCTTCTTGGCTGTGGTCTATTAACAGCAGTAGCCACGTAGACTTCAGCCTGTTGCACATACACACAAATTAAAGATACAGCAGCCCCTAACATTGTTTCTGTGTAGACCCCTTTCCATGACTGTATTCCAATATGTTTTGGAATTCACAGGGGAAAACCAGCACTGAGTCTATACATTTATTTTATACCTTGTTGAATAGCTTCAACATCTTGGATTGGTTGATTAGCGTACAGTTCAGCTACTTATACTGTAATTAAAATACCATGGTGTTTACCTTGTTTGTGAGGCTCTGCATGGCTCTACACACCATGTAGAGCTGTTACTGAATCTAAAAGTTTTCTACCATGTGTGCACCAAGCTGTGCACACAGTGTAAATGGACAGTGTAGGCTTTATTGAATATGGACATACATTGAATTACAAATATAATTATCTGAATCTCAAAAAATAAATAGTACAAAAAGGCCTCAAGCAACCTGCCTAATTCTGAGAATATCTTAAGAACAACATGCACTAATGAGACTTGCCGTTATATGCCAGCACAGCATTGAATAATTTAGGAAGTGTTCTGCTATTTAAAACAGTCATTAAATCATTAAACCATCAGAGCACTAAAGTACTGTCAGCCAAAGAACTATATTACTAATCTCTGGACCAGATTCAGAGATGCATTTTCTTGGTACAGTCTCTGCAAAGTAAGATGTAGGGAAAAAGCCAGCAATAATCAGAGGGAACTTTGGACTAATACAGAAACAGGATGTTGAAGCCCACAAGGATAATAGTGATGTACGGAATTACAGTTGGTACAAAGATATAGAAAAAGTAGTGCTTAGCAGAAAAAGCTGACAAATGAAGTTGTGGTGTGATGCAATTAAATATGTACCACATCTCACTGCCTTTCAAGCCTGACCATAGACAAAAGGCAATCAGCAAAACATCTCTGGCAAAGAATATGGTAAACTAGGACAATACAAAGTGTTCTGATCTCATAGCAAAGCTCAAAGAGATGGCAGATGTTAAGTCAAAATAAAACAAAGCATCGCTGAAAGGAAATCATTATTGCAGAAAACATTGCATAATAAAATATTAAGATATATAGAAGAAAATAAATGAGAACATAACATCTGCCTGGAGAACAAACAAGCCATGAGCATAACAGCAGGAAGAAGTATTACTACTGCATGATTTAATCATCTAATGGATAAGCATATACATCATTTATAAAAACAAAACGAAATTAGTGTTTTCATCTACAACATATAAAATGTGTTATGTAATTTTTATGTATAAAACTATATATGCTAAAGCAGATTATATTACAGATTGTTTACAAAGAATGCAGTTTAATATATGCAAGCAAAACTACTAAAATGTGGTTGCCTTAATGGTTTAGGTGTTTACTTTGCAAACATGAGGTGTAGAGTTTGCTCTTCAACTTAGGAAGTATAGCTAAGCTTAGCATTCTACCATGATGCTTAAGGTTCTTTGATGCAAAATGTTTTGTGGTTTGGACAAATGGACAGCAAGTACCATTGTCTCAGACTTTTGCTGCTTGGAATAAACTTCTTTTGGTAGATATCTCAAATACTCCATTAGGAACAATTTCAGGTTTCTGATTCCAGGTCTGCACGTGGTTGATTCTCTCTTTGAGAGTCAGTCTTTGGATATCAAGTCCCTTCTGCGAAGGACAAATGTTTTTTTGACTGGGCTTCTTTTAGTTATCTTTTTAAATTACATTTTAACTCATTAAATGCACACAGACACACATACACACCTCTCTCTCTCCCTCATAGATATATCTATGTGTGTATATATATATATATATATATATATATATATATATATATATATATATATATATATGTATGTGTGTGTGTATATATATATATATATATATATATTATATATATATATATAGATTATATATATATATATATATATATATATATATATATATATATATATATATACATACACACACACACACACACACACACACACATACAGACACAATATAAAATGCTTACTAGTTGTATGGGTGATAATATCCTAATTCAGAAAGTAGGGATGGGAATACAACACATAGAAACATATTAATGGTGGAGTGACTTTAGCAATATTTACCTGGCCCTGGGCCAATATTTAAACTTGTGAAAAAAGGCCAAGACACTGGTATTATTCACAAAGAAATGGGCGCCTTACTTCAGTTATCAGACTTAACAGTAGTGGAAGGCATCCATTGCATAACACCTAGGCCAAAGAACAATGATTTCCTTAGATAGTTAATTTTTCTTGTGTTGACAACATGTTGATAATTGTAAATGTTGTGAGACCTGGCATAAAACAGCAGCAACATATACTGCTTATGAAATGAAAATGGCTAGTTCCTGCAGCTCATTACTTAAAACAGTGTGGGAGATCTACATGCGTATAATGGCCATAGTGCTATAAAAAATAATCTCAGGCTAAAATCCAATAAAGAAATCTATGTATACTATGGCAGCTAGCTGAATCAGTGGATAATCACATTATTAATCTAATGCACTCATGCAACATTCTTAGGAATCTAAACCATAGCATTACGTCTTTGCATGATTATGTTGATCACATTCTTTCCTTCTCACAAGAAGGTGTCTAGTGGGAGTGAGTGTGCATCAGCGTCCCAACACTGAGCCCTGTGGGATACAGTTAGTAACAGGTTTCTTATCAGAAATGGATTCACCTATCTGAACATGTCTCCTGTCAGTGAGCCAGTTTGCTATTTATCTGATGATGTAGGGGGTTATGCCTAAATCAAAACGTTTATCTATGATCCCTGAGTGGGGGATTGTGTTGAAAGCTTTGGCCAGGTCTAGATAAGAGGCATGCACTGTTTTACCCTCATCCATGGCCCTGGTGACTTTCTTGAGGAAGTCCACCAGATTGAGCAGGCAAGACCTCCCTATGACAAAGCCCCACTGGGTCTGGTCTAGTTTTTGAAGAGTTCCTACATTATTATTCATCAGGTCCATGATAATTCTCTCCTCGGCCGTGCACATAAGACTGGCCAAACTTATGGATCTGTAGTTCTTTGGATCAGTTGATGGGTCCCCCACCCTTGTGCAGAATGACAACTGTTGCAGTCCTCTATTAATTTGGGACAAAGGCCATATAGAGGCTGTGCTTAAAGAAGGTTTCTAGTGGCCCTGATAGATTCTGTTTTAAGCTATTTAAGAAGCATCCCAGAATGTTCTCGGGACTCGTGGAGGCTGTGATTTTGGCTTTAGCTAGTGCAGTAAGGATCTCTTCCCTCATAATGACCAGTACGGGGATGGTTGCATGTATTTCCTTGGTGTGGTAGGAGGTGTTTGGGGAAGAAGTTTGAACTGAACTTGTCAAGCAGTAGGTTTGCTATAGTTTCAGATTGGGTGTAAATGTTGCTTTTCATGATTAACTTGGTACATTCCTGAGCATTTCCCCTGAAGTTGCAAAAATAAAAAAAAATCCTTATTGTTATCTTTCAAATGGGAACCTATCTTTGCCTCATAGCTTGCTTTGGCAGATTTGAACAGTTCTCTAATTTGTTTAGACTGCTGAGTTTATTTTTTTTTACTGTTTTGTCTGTTTCCTCTTGGCTTTAAAGAGTTTTTTTCCCCTCTTGTTGACTAGCCTATTTATGCTAGGGTGCCACCATGGTCGTTTATTTTGCCAGTAGTCATAGCTTTGACTCAGGCAGGTAGGTACTGCCTCCTCTATACAGCTATGAATGTGGTTGTACAGTGCTTTTGCATACAGCTCAGATCAGACCTCAGTGTTATCTAGGTTTGGAGGGGCTTGGAAGTTTAATTAGGTGCCACATAGTTTGAGGTAATTGGCCTTAGCAAAGTTCTTCACAAATTTGGAGTTTGATTGGGGATCTAGGTTAGTTTTAATAATTAAAGAGATCATTTTGTTGTCAGATCTTATCAGGGAGGAATTAACACATGGGAGGGAGCAGCATCCCTCATGTTCATGAGTACTATGTCTAGGAAATTTGCACCTCTAGTTGCTCCAAGGTGTCTGCATTGATGAAGTCCAAAAACATCTGAACAAGTGAATTATTGGTTTGTACAAGTCTCCCAGTTTATGGAGGGGTAGTTGAAGTCACCCAAAAGTATGATCTTAGGATGAATGTTTAGAGATTCCAGTAGGTTTAGGTAGGAGGTGTGGTTTTCTAGAATCATGTTAGGGGATCTGTAGCTAGCAAGGATATGATAGGAAGTCACGCCTATGGTTAGTTGGGCATGGAGCAGCTCAAGCGAGTTGTGTTGTTGGGCCAGTCTACCAGTGTACTTAGCCTTTATAAGAACACTGAAACATCTCCTCCCTTTGTTTTATCCAGAGTTGAGTGGGATGAAAATGTATGAAAGGCATTGTAGCCTTTGATAGTCGTGGTGCTTTCCATGGTTCTGAACCATGTTTCTGAGATTGTACATACGTCTGCATTCTCAAGCTGAGGAGTGTTTCCAGGGAGTGCATTATTTTATTTAAACTCCTAGTACTGAGCAACAGTACCTTGAGGTAGTCATGACTGATTTTGTTATGTTGGAGAGTTTAACAACTTGGTATGGCCTAAAAAGGAACTATGGAGATAGATAAACTAGCTACCAAATACTTGAAACTATTTCTTAGGGCAGTGCAGTGTACTATTAATGTAAGGGTTATGCTTTTTCTCTCAGTCACTGTTATATATGGCATGAAACACTGTTCAATCAAATTTTTTTTGCGATAGTTCTATTTCTGCTGATGAACTAAACACTAAATATCTATTATTAGGTATTATCTGTTTTCAAGGCCCCACACTGGAAGGCTCGCACAGTTAGAAGGCCTGCATCCAGTTGGGAATTGGACAGCCACACTGGTCTACTCTCAATAACAAACATAACTAAGGTTAGTACTTTTTCTAAAGTCTTTCCGCTTTAACTGTTTACTGGGTCAACAGCACCAAACTTCCCAACCCTTAAATAAGGCTCCCAATGCTACAAAGTTCAACCAAATTGTACTGTTAAAGTTGCTGTCGGTGTTTTAAAAACAGAACATAGATTAGAATTTAAAGCAAGTACTGTATACTGCTGACCTGGGTCTAAAGGCACCTTTTAGGCTGTCCCCCACAGTAATTTGGCTCCCTCCATTTTGTTTATTGCCCCCTAGTATCTTCTTTCTTACATCTAAAATAATACCCTGAACACAATAATTTCACTCTGCTCTCCCTCACATATTCTTGAAAATTATACCCTGCAGCTATAACGTTAACCTGCAAGTGTATAAAATACACCAGTATCTTCTTTCTTACACCTAAAATAATACTAACACAGTAATTTCACTCTGCTCTCCCTCATATAGCCCTGAAAATTATACCCTGCAGCTATAAAATTAACCTGCAAGTGTATAAAATACAGCTTAAGCATAGTCTATAAATTGGTGCAAAAAACAAATTAAAAATACAGCCAAACATACAACCATGCTCCCCTTCCTGCCCCCAATTACCACCCGCCCCCACTAGTGCTACATTTAAACTAAATTTAGCCACTCCCCTCATGCTAAGTACCAATCAGCCCTCCCTCTTAACCCATTTCCTTCTCTTCCATTCATCCACACCCTGTTAGCACACTCAGCCATCAAAATTGGCCCGCCCCTCTAACAAAATGCAAGCAAGTAAAAAAATGGTAATTACCCTACTGCCTATACTATTTCTATTTTACCATCTTACTGCCTACAAACAAAAACTTGACCATGGTATTCACTACCCAAATCGTCAAACAGCCACCCACAACTTCACACATAACACCAAACACTTTACCATCCCCAGCACACCGCATCTACCACCCTTAACAAAATATCACCCATGTAAAGCCACAAAACATAATCCTAAAGACAAAGACTACATAAAACTTGTAAACAAACTCCTAAAGCTTAGAGTACCCTGTCACTAACCAAATGGTCAAACAGCCACCCACGACTTCACACATAACACCAAACACTTTAGCCATCCCAAGCACACCGAATCTACCACACTCAACAAAATATCACCCCTGTAAAGCCACAAAACATAATCCTAAAGACAAAGACTATATAAAACTTATAAACAAACTCCTAAAGCTTAGAGTATCTTGTCACTCTAACTTTCTAACACATGGGGACATCCATCCCAACCCTGACCCACCCACACCCAATAACCTTCACTCCCCTACCACAACCCCCACAGTCAAGCTACCCCTTTATACTCCCACTGGTTCCCTCCTAGCATTTCACCTAAATATTAGAAGTATTAACAATAAGATTCCCAACCTACATGCCCTCCTAGCACCCCACTTCCCAGACATTATGTGTCTTACGGAAACCTGGCTAAAACCTAGTACTACTGACAATGAGATACTACATCCATATTCACTGGTTAGACCGTGCTACAAGGAAAGGAGGTGGGATAGCAGTCCTTTACAAAAATACTCTATCCCTTAATAGAGACATCATTCAACCACCCCAATTCAGTAATGCAGAACTCCTCATAACCAAACTACAGATTAACCAGAACAAATTCTTGAACATCGTCTGTGCTTACATTCCACCAGGCAACAACTTAAATACCCTAGAGGATATCCTACACTGGTTATCCACTACCTAACCCCAAGAAACCATAGTTCTTGGTGTCTTCAATACCGACTGGCACCCCTGCTCCTCTGAACCCTCTCTCACCCCTATAAACTTAGCTCGGTTTCAACAGACCATAACCTCTCCCACTGGTATAAACAAACCAACCAACAGGGAAAGTATCCTAGACTGGATCCTAGTTAATAACCAACCCCAACTGTACACAGCTGGATCTCTCCCTGATGAACTTAGTGACCATTTACTAATGTATATCATAAAACATAAGGCAGGAAACCCTCACCAGACCAAATTTAAAACACTAAGAAACAGGAAAAACTTTGACACTGCTGTATTCCTAAATGAACTAAAAGCTGTCGACTGGTCAAAACTAAAAAAATCTACCATTAGAAGAGGCTATAGCTCACTTTAACACTATATTCCTAAGTATCCTTGATTCCCATGCTCCATCATCTACAATAAAATCTAGATCAAACAGCACCATGGCTCACAAAAGATACCAAATCTAAAATCAAAACTAGAAACAGAGCCTGGGACAGCTGGAGAACAACTAAAGCCCCACTTGTCCATCTAAAATATCATCAACTCAGGAAGGATACAAAAAAATCTATTTACTAGATAAAAAAGCTTCTACCAAAATCTCCTACAAAACACCAAAACAACCCTCAAAAGTTCTGGGCAGGCTTAAATCAACTACTTCATCCAGGTCATTCTGCAACCCCAAACCCGGCTAAACCACACCCATAGTTCCCCAGAGACCATAGCTGGCACTTATAATAACTTTTTCACTGAAACAATCCAATCCCTAGAAAATCAACTAACCCCCACAAACTTAAACCACACCCCTAGTCTACCCACTAATCACCCCCAATTTAGCTTCCAACCGATTTCAACTAGTTTTATCAACACTTATAAAAAAACTAAAACCTACCACCCTCGTTGCTGACCTCCTCCCTGCAGAGTACCTAAAAATAGCTGCAGATGCCATTGCATATCCCATATCTATCTTTATCAACAGAACCTTATCTGAAAGAGCTATCCCCTGCCTCTGGAAAATATCCCACGTCATCCCACTCCATAAAGGTGGTAGTTCTACAGACATATCCAACTATAGACCCATTGCCATTCTTTCCCCACTAGCCAAAATAATGGAGAAATGTGTACACAGCAACTAATGCAATATGTTATACAGAATACATTACTATCTAACTCCCAGCATGGTTTCAGGCCATACCACAGCACCACATAGGCCCTCCTTTCCTTTACTAATGCCACAAACTAAAACAGGAATGACAATAGGCTATCCTCCACCCTCTTTCTTGACCTATCAAAAGCTGTTGACATGGTCAACCATGAACTTCTCATTCTTTCTCTAAAATCTATTTCCCTCAATACGTATGCAATCCAGTGGTTCCAGTCCTACATGACTGGTAGACAACAGGCGGTACTATGGCAGGGTAAACTCTCCAGCCAGCTACCTCTCACAATTGTTGCCCCTTAAGGCTCCATACTAGGTCCACTACTCTTCTCTATTTTTATCAACAACCCTCTCACTACTATCCCTAAAGCTACCTGTATCCAATATGCAGATGATTACACTCTGATCTGCTCAGCCACCTCCCCATCCAAACTGCAAATCCAACCCAAAATACATTTAACACTATTGAGAATTGGCTCACCAACCAACGCCTACTGGTGAACCCCAATAAAACTAAACTTCTACTCTTCACTCCCACTAGTAGATCTGCCACACTTTCATTCTCTGTCACATCTAACAGTGGTACCACTATCTCCCCAGATCAGCACACCAAACATTTAGGGGTTATCATAGACAATAATCTCAAATTTGACCTACAGGTCAACAAAACCATACAGACCATCAATAAGAAGCTTGGATCACTGTATAGAAACAAGACATTTAACCACACTGGCTA